>NW_024470655.1:602500-613647 GCF_017639515.1 Carcharodon carcharias | reverse complement strand
GTGTGTGTGTGCATGTGTGAGTGTGTGTGTGAGTGTGAGTGTGTGCATGTGTGAGTGTGTGTGTGAGTATGTGTTTGTGTGTGTGTGAGTGAGTGTGTGTGTGAGAGTGTGTGTGAGTGTCTGCATGCGTGTGTGTGAGAGTTTGTGAGTGTGTGAGTTTGTGAGTGTGTGAGTGTGTGTGTGTGTGACTGTGTGTGTGAGTTTGTGTGACTGTGTGTGTGAGTGTGTGTTTGTGTGAGTGTGTGTTTGTGTTTGTGTATGTGTGAGAGTGTGTGTGAGTTTGTGTGTGTGTGTGTGTGAGTGTGTGTGAGTGTGTGTGAGTTTGTGTGACTATGTGTGTGAGTGTGTGTTTGTGTTAGTGTGTGTGGGTTTGTGTATGTGTGAGAATGTGTGTGAGTTTTTGTGTGTGTGTCTGTGCGTGTGTGTGAGTGTGTGTGTGAATTTGTCTTTGTGAGTGTGTGTGAGAGTTGGTGTGTGTGAGTGTCAATGTGTGGGTGAGTATGTGTGTGTGTGTTTGCGTGTGTGTGAGTGTGTTTTGAGTTTGTGTGTGTGAGTTTGTGTGAGAGTGTGTGTGTGTGTGAGTGTGTGTGAGAGTTTTTGTGTGTGAGTTTGTGTGTGTGAGTGTGATTGTGTGTGTGAGATTGTGTGTGTGTGAGTGTGTGTGTTTGAGTGTGATTGTGTGTGTGAGATTGTGTGTGTGAGTGAGTGTGAGAATGGGTGTGTGTGAGTGTGTATGTGAGTTTGTGTGTCTGTGTGTTGTGTGTGTGTGTTGTGAGTGTGTGTGAGTGTGTGTGTGAATGTGTGTGTATGTGTTTGTGTGTGTGTGCGTGTAAGTGTGTGTATGTGTGTGTGTGTTAGTGTGTGTGTGAGAGAGTTTGTGTGTAAGCGTGATTGTGTGTGTGAGATTGTGTGTGTGTGTGAGTGTGTGTGTTTGAGTGTGATTGTGTGTGTGAGATTGTGTGTGTGAGTGAGTGTGAGAATGGGTGTGTGTGAGTGTGTATGTGAGTTTGTGTTTCTGTGTGTTGTGTGTGTGTTGTGAGTGTGTGTGAGTGTTTGTGTGAATGTGTGTGTATGTGTTTTTGTGTGTGCGTGTATGTGTGTGTATGTGTGTGTGTTTGTGTGTGTGAGTGTGTGAGTTTGTGTGTGAGTTTGTGTGTGTGTGAGAGTTGGTATGTTTGAGAGTGTGAGTGTGTGTATGAGTTTTTGTGTGTGAGTGAGTGAGTGTGTTTGTGTGTTTGTGAGTGAGTGTGTGTGAGTGTGTGTGAGTTTGGGTGTGTGAATGTGTGTGTGAGTTTGTGTGTGTGTGTGTGAGTGTGTGTGTGTGCGAGTGTGTGTGTGAGAGTATGTGAGTGTGCCTGTGTGAGTATGTGTTTGTGTGTGAGTGTGTGTGAGTGTGTGAGAGTGTGTGAGTGTGTGTGTGTGTGAGTGAGTGTGTGTGAGTGTGTGTGAGTTTGGGTGTGTGAATGTTTGTGTGAGTTTGTGTGTGTGTGTGTGTGTGAGTGTGTGTGCGAGTGTGTGTGTGAGAGTATGTGTGAGTGTACGTGTGTGAGTATGTGTTTGTGTGTGAGTGTGTGTGAGTGTGAGAGTGTGTGTGTGTGTGTGTGTGTGAATGTGTGTGAGTGTATCTGAGAGTATGTGTGTGTCTGAGTATGTGTTTGTGTGTGAGTGTGAATGTGTGTGTGAGTGATTGTGTGAGAGTGTGTGAGTGTGTGAGTGTGTGTGTGAGTGTGTGTGAGTGTGTGTGTGAATGTGTGTGTATGTGTCTGTGTATGTCTGCGTGTATGTGTGTGTATTTGTGTGTGTGTTTTATGTGTGTGTGTGTGAGTTTGTGTGTGAGTTTGTGTGTGTGTGAGAGTTGGTGTGTTTGAGAGTGTGAGTGTGTGTGTGAGTTTTTGTGTGTGAGTGAGTGTGTGTGTGTGTGAGTGTATGTGAGTGTGTGTGTGAGTTTGGGTGTGTGAATGTGTGTGTGAGTGTGTGTGTGTGTGTGAGTGTGTTTGTAAGAGTATGTGTGAGTGTGTGTGTGAGTATGTGTTTTGTGTGAGTTTTTGAGAGTGTGTGAGTGTGTTTGTGTGGGTGAGTGTGTGTGTATGTGTGAGTGTGTATGTGAGTGTGTGTTTGTGTGTGTGTGTGTGTGTGTGTGTTTGTGTGTGTGTGTGTGTGAGCGTGTGTGTGTGTGTGTAAATTTGGGTGTGTGAATGTGTGTGTTTGTGTTTGTGTGTGTGTGTTTGTGTGTGTGTGTGAGTGTGTGTGCGGGTGAGTTTGCGTGTGAGTGTGTGTGAGTATGTGTGTGTGTGTGGGTATATGTGTTTGTGTGTGTGAGTGTGCGTGTGAGAGTGTGTGTGTGTATTTGTGTATGGGTGTGTGTGTTTGTGTTTGTGTGAGTGTGTGTGTGTGTGAGTTTGTGCATGTGAGTGTGTGAGTGTGTGTGTGAGTGTGTGTGTGTGTGGGTGTGTTTGTGTGTGCATGTGAGTATGTGTGTGTGGGTATATGTGTTTGTGTGTGTGAGTGTATGTGTGAGTGTGTGTGTGTATTTGTACGTATGGATGTGTGTGTTTCTGTTTGTGTGAGTGTGTGTGTGAGTTTGTGTGTGTGAGTGTGTGTGAGAGCTGGTGTGTGAGTGTGTGAGTGTCTGTCTGTGTGTGTGTGTGAGTGTGGGTGTGAGTTTGAGTGTGTGTGTGTGAGAGAGAGTTGGTGTGTCTGAGTGTCTGAGTGTGTGTGAGTGTGTGTGTGTGTGAGTGAGTGTGTGTGAGTGTGTGAGTGTGTGAGTGAGTTTGTGTGGGTGAGTGTGTGTGTGTGAGTGTGTGAGTGTGTGAGTGTGTGCATGTGTGAATGTGTGTGTGAGAGTGTGTGTGAGTGTCTGCATGCGTGTGTGTGAGAGTTTGTGAGTGTGTGAGTGTGTGTGTGACCGTGTGTGTGAGTTTGTGTGACTGTGTGTGTGAGTGTGTGTTTGTGTGAGTGTGTGTGTGTGTTTGTGTATGTGTGAGAGTGTGTGTGAGTTTGTGTGTGTGTGTGTGAGTGTGTGTGAGTGTGTGTGTGAGTTTGTGTGTGTGAGTGTGTGTGGGAGTTGGTGTGTGTGAGTGTCAATATGTGTGTGAGTATGTGTGTGTGTGTTTGTGTGTGTGTGAGTGTGTGTGTGAGTTTGTGTGTGTGAGTTTGTGTGAGAGTGTGTGGGTGTGTGTGTGTGTGTGTGAGAGTTTTTGTGTGTGAGTTTGTGTGTGTGTGAGTGTGTGTGTTTGAGTGTGATTGTGTGTGTGAGATTGTGTGTGTGAGTGAGTGTGAGAATGGGTGTGTGTGAGTGTGTGTGAGTTTGTGTGTCTGTGTGTTGTGTGTGTGTGTTGTGAGTGCGTGTGAGTGTGTGTGTGAATGTGTGTGTATGTGTTTGTGTGTGTGTGCGTGTATGTGTGTGTATGTGTGTGTGTTTGTGTGTGTGAGTGTGTGAGTTTGTGTGTGTGTGAGAGTTGGTGTGTTTGAGAGTGTGAGTGTGTGTATGAGTTTTTGTGTGTGTGAGAGTGAGTGTGTGTGAGTGTGTGTGAGTTTTGGTGTGTGAATGTGTGTGTGAGTTTGTGTGTGAGTGTGTGTGTGTGTGTGTGCGAGTTTGTGTGTGAGAGTATGTGTGAGTGTGTGTGTGTGAGTATGTGTTTGTGTGTGAGTGTGTGTGAGTGTGTGAGTGTGTGTGTGTGTGTGAATGTGTGTGTGAGTGTATCTGAGAGTATGTGTGTGTCTGAGTATGTGTGTATGTGTGAGTGTGAATGTGTGTGTGAGTGATTGTGTGAGAGTGTGTGAGTGTGTGAGTGTGTGTGTGTGAGTGTGTGTATGTGAGTGTGTGTGTGTGTGAGTGTGTGTGTGGGTGTATTTGAGTGTGTGTGCGTGTGAGTATGTGTGTGTGTGTGAGTTTGTACATGTGAGTGTGTGAGCGTGTGTGTGAGTGTGTGTGTGTGAATGTGTGTGTGTGAGTGTGTGTGTGTTCGTGTGAGTATGTGTGTGTGTGGGTATGTGTTTGTGCGTGTGAGTGTGTGTGTGAGTGTGTGTGTGTATTTGTGCGTATGTGTGTGTGTTTCTGTTTGTGTGAGTGTGTGTGAGAGCTGGTGTGTGTGATTGTCTGTGTGTGCGTGTGTGAGTGTGTGTGTGAGTTTGTGTGTGTGTGTGAGTGTGTGTGAGTTTGTGTGTGAGTTCGTGTGTGTGAGTGTGTCTGAGAGTTGGTGTATCTGAGTGTCTGAGTGTGTGTGAGTGTGTGTGTGTTTGTGAGTGAGTGTGTGTGAGTGTGTGAGTGTGTGAGTGAGTATGTGTGGGTGAGTGTGTGTTGAGTGTGTGCATGTGTGCATGTGTGAGTGTGTGTGTGTGTGTGAGTATGTGTTTGTGTGTGAGTGTGTGAGTGAGTGTGTGTGTGAGAGTGTGTATGAGTGTCTGCATGCGTGTGTGTGTGAGAGTTTGTGAGTGTGTGAGTTTGTGAGTGTGTGAGTGTGTGTGTGTGACTGTGTGTGTGATTTTGTGTGTGTGTCTGTGCGAGTGTGTGTGAGTGTGTGTGTGAGTTTGTGTGTGTGAGTGTGTGTGAGAGTTGGTGTGTGTGAGTGTCAATGTGTGTGTATGTGTGTGTGTGTTTGTGTGTGTGTGTCTGAGTGTGTGTGAGAGTATTTGTGTGTGAGTTTGTGTGTGTGAGTGTGATTGTGTGTGTGAGATTGTGTGTGTGTGCGAGTGTGTGTATTTGAGTGTGATTGTGTGTGTGAGATTGTGTGTGTGAGTGAGTGTGAGAATGGGTGTGTGTGAGTGTGTCTGTGAGTTTGTGTGTCTGTGTGTTGTGTGTGTGTTGTGAGTGTGTGTGAGTGAGTGGGTGAATATGTGTGTTTGTGTTTGTGTGTGAGTTTGTACTTGTGAGTGTGTGAGCATGTGTGTGAGTGTGTGTGTTTGTGTGTGCGTGCGAGTATGTGTGTGTGTGGGTATATGTGTTTGTGGGTGTGAGTGTGTGTGTGAGTGTGTGTGTGAGTGTGTGTGTGTGAGTGTGTGTGAGAGCTGGTGTGTGTGAGTGTCTGTGTGTGCGTGTGTGAGTGTGTGTGTGAGTTTGTGTGTGTGTGTGTGTGTGTGTGTGAGTGTGTGTGTGTGTGAGTGTGTGTGTGTGCGTGAGTGTGTGTGTGTGTGTGAGTGTGAGTGTAGGTGTGTTTGTGTGTGTGTATGAGTATGTGTGTGTGTGGGTATATGTGTTTGTGTGTGTGAGTGTGTGTGTGAGTGTGTGTGTGTATTTGTGTTTGTGAGTGTGTGTGAGTGCTTGTGTGTGTGTGTGTGTGTGTGTAAGTATGTATTTGTGTGTGAGTGTGTGTGAGAGCTGGTGTGTGAGTGTGTGAGTGTCTGTGTGTGTGAGTGTGGGTGTGAGTTTGTGTGTGTGAGTGTGTGTGAGTTTGTGTGTGTGAGTGTGTGTGAGAGTTGGTGTGTCTGAGTGTCTGAGTGTGTGTGTGTGTGTGTGTGTGTGTGTGTGAGTGAGTGTGGGTGAGTGTGTGAATGTGTGTGAGTGAGTTTGTGTGGGTGAGTGTGTGTGAGAGTTGGTGTGTCTGAGTGTCTGAGTGTATGTGTGTGTGTGTGTGTGTGTGAGTGAGTGTGTGTGAGTGTGTGAGTGTGTGAGTGAGTTTGTGTGGGTGAGTGTGTGTGTGCATGTGTGAGTGTGTGTGTGAGTGTGAGTGTGTGCATGTGTGACTGTGTGTGTGAGTATGTGTTTGTGTGTGTGTGAGTGAGTGTGTGTGTGAGAGTGTGTGTGAGTGTCTGCATGCGTGTGTGTGAGAGTTTGTGAGTGTTTGAGTTTCTGAGTGTGTGAGTGTGTGTGTGTGTGACTGTGTGTGTGAGTTTGTGTGACTGTGTGTGTGAGTGTGTGTTTGTGTGAGTGTGTGTTTGTGTTTGTGTATGTGTGAGAGTGTGTGTGAGTTTGTGTGTGTGTGTGTGTGAGTGTGTGTGAGTGTGTGTGTGAGTTTGTGTGACTATGTGTGTGAGTGTGTGTTTGTGTTAGTGTGTGTGGGTTTGTGTATGTGTGAGAATGTGTGTGAGATTTTGTGTGTGTGTCTGTGCGTGTGTGTGAGTGTGTGTGTGAATTTGTCTTTGTGAGTGTGTGTGAGAGTTGGTGTGTGTGAGTGTCAATGTGTGGGTGAGTATGTGTGTGTGTGTTTGCGTGTGTGTGAGTGTGTTTTGAGTTTGTGTGTGTGAGTTTGTGTGAGAGTGTGTGTGTGTGTGTGAGTGTGTGTGAGAGTTTTTGTGTGTGAGTTTGTGTGTGTGAGTGTGATTGTGTGTGTGAGATTGTGTGTGTGTGAGTGTGTGTGTTTGAGTGTGATTGTGTGTGTGAGATTGTGTGTGTGAGTGAGTGTGAGAATGGGTGTGTGTGAGTGTGTATGTGAGTTTGTGTGTCTGTGTGTTGTGTGTGTGTGTTGTGAGAGTGTGTGTGTGTGTGTGTGAATGTGTGTGTATGTGTTTGTGTGTGTGTGCGTGTAAGTGTGTGTATGTGTGTGTGTGTTAGTGTGTGTGTGAGAGAGTTTGTGTGTGTAAGCGTGATTGTGTGTGTGAGATTGTGTGTGTGTGTGAGTGTGTGTGTTTGAGTGTGATTGTGTGTGTGAGATTGTGTGTGTGAGTGAGTGTGAGAATGGGTGTGTGTGAGTGTGTATGTGAGTTTGTGTTTCTGTGTGTTGTGTGTGTGTTGTGAGTGTGTGTGAGTGTTTGTGTGAATGTGTGTGTATGTGTTTTTGTGTGTGCGTGTATGTGTGTGTATGTGTGTGTGTTTGTGTGTGTGAGTGTGTGAGTTTGTGTGTGAGTTTGTGTGTGTGTGAGAGTTGGTGTGTTTGAGAGTGTGAGTGTGTGTATGAGTTTTTGTGTGTGAGTGAGTGAGTGTGTTTGTGTGTTTGTGAGTGAGTGTGTGTGAGTGTGTGTGAGTTTGGGTGTGTGAATGTGTGTGTGAGTTTGTGTGTGTGTGTGTGAGTGTGTGTGTGTGCGAGTGTGTGTGTGAGAGTATGTGAGTGTGCCTGTGTGAGTATGTGTTTGTGTGTGAGTGTGTGTGAGTGTGTGAGAGTGTGTGAGTGTGTGTGTGTGTGAGTGAGTGTGTGTGAGTGTGTGTGAGTTTGGGTGTGTGAATGTTTGTGTGAGTTTGTGTGTGTGTGTGTGTGTGAGTGTGTGTGCGAGTGTGTGTGTGAGAGTATGTGTGAGTGTGCGTGTGTGAGTATGTGTTTGTGTGTGAGTGTGTGTGAGTGTGAGAGTGTGTGTGTGTGTGTGTGTGTGTGTGAATGTGTGTGAGTGTATCTGAGAGTATGTGTGTGTCTGAGTATGTGTTTGTGTGTGAGTGTGAATGTGTGTGTGAGTGATTGTGTGAGAGTGTGTGAGTGTGTGAGTGTGTGTGTGAGTGTGTGTGAGTGTGTGTGTGAATGTGTGTGTATGTGTCTGTGTATGTCTGCGTGTATGTGTGTGTATTTGTGTGTGTGTTTTATGTGTGTGTGTGTGAGTTTGTGTGTGAGTTTGTGTGTGTGTGAGAGTTGGTGTGTTTGAGAGTGTGAGTGTGTGTGTGAGTTTTTGTGTGTGAGTGAGTGTGTGTGTGTGTGAGTGTATGTGAGTGTGTGTGTGAGTTTGGGTGTGTGAATGTGTGTGTGAGTGTGTGTGTGTGTGTGAGTGTGTCTGTAAGAGTATGTGTGAGTGTGTGTGTGAGTATGTGTTTTGTGTGAGTTTTTGAGAGTGTGTGAGTGTGTTTGTGTGGGTGAGTGTGTGTGTATGTGTGAGTGTGTATGTGAGTGTGTGTTTGTGTGTGTGTGTGTGTGTGTGTGTTTGTGTGTGTGTGTGTGTGAGCGTGTGTGTGTGTGTAAATTTGGGTGTGTGAATGTGTGTGTTTGTGTTTGTGTGTGTGTGTTTGTGTGTGTGTGTGAGTGTGTGTGCGGGTGAGTTTGCGTGTGAGTGTGTGTGAGTATGTGTGTGTGTGTGGGTATATGTGTTTGTGTGTGTGAGTGTGCGTGTGAGAGTGTGTGTGTGTATTTGTGTATGGGTGTGTGTGTTTGTGTTTGTGTGAGTGTGTGTGTGTGTGAGTTTGTGCATGTGAGTGTGTGAGTGTGTGTGTGAGTGTGTGTGTGTGTGGGTGTGTTTGTGTGTGCATGTGAGTATGTGTGTGTGGGTATATGTGTTTGTGTGTGTGAGTGTATGTGTGAGTATGTGTGTGTATTTTTACGTATGGATGTGTGTGTTTCTGTTTGTGTGAGTGTGTGTGTGAGTTTGTGTGTGTGAGTGTGTGTGAGAGCTGGTGTGTGAGTGTGTGAGTGTCTGTCTGTGTGTGTGTGAGTGTGGGTGTGAGTTTGAGTGTGTGTGTGTGAGAGAGAGTTGGTGTGTCTGAGTGTCTGAGTGTGTGTGAGTGTGTGTGTGTGTGAGTGAGTGTGTGTGAGTGTGTGAGTGTGTGAGTGAGTTTGTGTGGGTGAGTGTGTGTGTGTGAGTGTGTGAGTGTGTGCATGTGTGAATGTGTGTGTGAGAGTGTGTGTGAGTGTCTGCATGCGTGTGTGTGAGAGTTTGTGAGTGTGTGAGTGTGTGTGTGACTGTGTGTGTGAGTTTGTGTGACTGTGTGTGTGAGTGTGTGTTTGTGTGAGTGTGTGTTTGTGTTTGTGTATGTGTGAGAGTGTGTGTGAGTTTGTGTGTGTGTGTGTGTGAGTGTGTGTGAGTGTGTGTGTGAGTTTGTGTGACTATGTGTGTGAGTGTGTGTTTGTGTTAGTGTGTGTGGGTTTGTGTATGTGTGAGAATGTGTGTGAGATTTTGTGTGTGTGTCTGTGCGTGTGTGTGAGTGTGTGTGTGAATTTGTCTTTGTGAGTGTGTGTGAGAGTTGGTGTATGTGAGTGTCAATGTGTGGGTGAGTATGTGTGTGTGTGTTTGCGTGTGTGTGAGTGTGTTTTGAGTTTGTGTGTGTGAGTTTGTGTGAGAGTGTGTGTGTGTGTGTGAGTGTGTGTGAGAGTTTTTGTGTGTGAGTTTGTGTGTGTGAGTGTGATTGTGTGTGTGAGATTGTGTGTGTGTGAGTGTGTGTGTTTGAGTGTGATTGTGTGTGTGAGATTGTGTGTGTGAGTGAGTGTGAGAATGGGTGTGTGTGAGTGTGTATGTGAGTTTGTGTGTCTGTGTGTTGTGTGTATGTGTTGTGAGAGTGTGTGTGTGTGTGTGAATGTGTGTGTATGTGTTTGTGTGTGTGTGCGTGTAAGTGTGTGTATGTGTGTGTGTGTTAGTGTGTGTGTGAGAGAGTTTGTGTGTGTAAGCATGATTGTGTGTGTGAGATTGTGTGTGTGTGTGAGTGTGTGTGTTTGAGTGTGATTGTGTGTGTGAGATTGTGTGTGTGAGTGAGTGTGAGAATGGGTGTGTGTGAGTGTGTATGTGAGTTTGTGTTTCTGTGTGTTGTGTGTGTGTTGTGAGTGTGTGTGAGTGTTTGTGTGAATGTGTGTGTATGTGTTTTTGTGTGTGCGTGTATGTGTGTGTATGTGTGTGTGTTTGTGTGTGTGAGTGTGTGAGTTTGTGTGTGAGTTTGTGTGTGTGTGAGAGTTGGTGTGTTTGAGAGTGTGAGTGTGTGTATGAGTTTTTGTGTGTGAGTGAGTGAGTGTGTTTGTGTGTTTGTGAGTGAGTGTGTGTGAGTGTGTGTGAGTTTGGGTGTGTGACTGTGTGTGTGAGTTTGTGTGTGTGTGTGTGAGTGTGTGTGTGTGCGAGTGTGTGTGTGAGAGTATGTGAGTGTGCCTGTGTGAGTATGTGTTTGTGTGTGAGTGTGTGTGAGTGTGTGAGAGTGTGTGAGTGTGTGTGTGTGTGAGTGAGTGTGTGTGAGTGTGTGTGAGTTTGGGTGTGTGAATGTTTGTGTGAGTTTGTGTGTGTGTGTGTGAGTGTGTGTGCGAGTGTGTGTGTGAGAGTATGTGTGAGTGTACGTGTGTGAGTATGTGTTTGTGTGTGAGTGTGTGTGAGTGTGAGAGTGTGTGTGTGTGTGTGTGTGTGAATGTGTGTGAGTGTATCTGAGAGTATGTGTGTGTCTGAGTATGTGTTTGTGTGTGAGTGTGAATGTGTGTGTGAGTGATTGTGTGAGAGTGTGTGAGTGTGTGAGTGTGTGTGTGAGTGTGTGTGAGTGTGTGTGTGAATGTGTGTGTATGTGTCTGTGTATGTCTGCGTGTATGTGTGTGTATTTGTGTGTGTGTTTTATGTGTGTGTGTGTGAGTTTGTGTGTGAGTTTGTGTGTGTGTGAGAGTTGGTGTGTTTGAGAGTGTGAGTGTGTGTGTGAGTTTTTGTGTGTGAGTGAGTGTGTGTGTGTGTGAGTGTATGTGAGTGTGTGTGTGAGTTTGGGTGTGTGAATGTGTGTGTGAGTGTGTGTGTGTGTGTGAGTGTGTCTGTAAGAGTATGTGTGAGTGTGTGTGTGAGTATGTGTTTTGTGTGAGTTTTTGAGAGTGTGTGAGTGTGTTTGTGTGGGTGAGTGTGTGTGTATGTGTGAGTGTGTATGTGAGTGTGTGTTTGTGTGTGTGTGTGTGTGTGTGTGTTTGTGTGTGTGTGTGTGTGAGCGTGTGTGTGTGTGTAAATTTGGGTGTGTGAATGTGTGTGTTTGTGTGTGTGTGTTTGTGTGTGTGTGTGAGTGTGTGTGCGGGTGAGTTTGCGTGTGAGTGTGTGTGAGTATGTGTGTGTGTGTGGGTATATGTGTTTGTGTGTGTGAGTGTGCGTGTGAGAGTGTGTGTGTGTATTTGTGTATGGGTGTGTGTGTTTGTGTTTGTGTGAGTGTGTGTGTGTGTGAGTTTGTGCATGTGAGTGTGTGAGTGTGTGTGTGAGTGTGTGTGTGTGTGGGTGTGTTTGTGTGTGCATGTGAGTATGTGTGTGTGGGTATATGTGTTTGTGTGTGTGAGTGTATGTGTGAGTATGTGTGTGTATTTTTACGTATGGATGTGTGTGTTTCTGTTTGTGTGAGTGTGTGTGTGAGTTTGTGTGTGTGAGTGTGTGTGAGAGATGGTGTGTGAGTGTGTGAGTGTCTGTCTGTGTGTGTGTGTGAGTGTGGGTGTGAGTTTGAGTGTGTGTGTGTGAGAGAGAGTTGGTGTGTCTGAGTGTCTGAGTGTGTGTGAGTGTGTGTGTGTGTGAGTGAGTGTGTGTGAGTGTGTGAGTGTGTGAGTGAGTTTGTGTGGGTGAGTGTGTGTGTGTGAGTGTGTGAGTGTGTG